>NW_020525398.1:0-20589 GCF_003368295.1 Carassius auratus | reverse complement strand
TTAAATGGAAATTATTGGCTTCCACCATTTTCCTTTACCTTGGTTGTTTTTGCGGGTGGAAAGCCTGATCATCTGCCCTCACACAATATTGCCTATTGTTAGGAAAGAGAAGGATCTTCCGGTTTGCCTGAATCCACTGAGCTTCCAGTAAATATAACATTTTTAGAACTTCTTTATATCTGTGACTGCCGGCCATCGAAATGTAATGATTTTGAATGCCTTTACTAAATAACAGGAAGGAAAACTCAGAAGGTGTTGTGCATTGTGTTATTCCAGTAACCTGGTCTTCTACATAACTTGCCCATCTTGGTCATGGCTAAAGCAACAGCACAACTTGCTTTGTCAAGATCGGGTTGTTAATAAGGAGCGCTTGTATGTCCTACACTGCCAGTCTTGCCAGTCTTGTTATATAATTTAATTGAAACCAGTTAGTGCTTAAAAATAGCCAAAGGCCAAAGGAACAGAAACACCCTTATCCAGAGGAAAATACAAGACTTTCAATGGTTTTATGGCACTACCCTTTTCTGTAGTAACAATTCTCTTGAGATGGTCTTTTGAAAGGTTCAAAGGGTTAGTTTACCCAAAAATGAAAAAAGGCTGTGTTTTACTTACCCTTGAAGCATCCTAGGTGCTTTTCTTTCAGATGAGTCATATCGGAGTTCTATTAAAAATTGTCCTGACTATGCCAAGCTATCATTGCAGTCATCTAGTGTTTTCGTTGAATAGTCCACAAGACATCAAATAAAGTAGGCATGCTCTAATCTTTTTATTTTTATTTTTTTGAGGCAGATCGCCGATCACAGAAAGCAGTATCTGCTAATACGATCAACAATACCCATCTTTTTTGGGCCATGTTTTTATCATATAGAATTATTTATAGTAATAGTTCACAGAGGAATTTTAGACATTTATTCAGGGACTTCCCTCTTATAGGCGGCTCTTATGAGGGGATTTTTTTTTATAAATTGAGGAGTGGAGGGGAGCATTTTTTAGACATTTTCAAAAATATATATTTATGTCACCTAAATGTTGGAACATGCAGTGCATTTTTGTTTTACACTCATGCAGTTGTTGCACAATAGCTTACACACAGACAGCACAAAAAAAACTTTCTCAAGCAAGTGGCAAAACATTTAAAATAGTTTTATGTTATCACAAACATTAAAATAAACATTTTAAAAATAAAAACTTATCACTGACAGAAACCGTCAGCTCTACTGCCTTTTCTTTTGATTAAAAAGTTGTAAAAAGTTGTAATTTTTATTACAACTAATTCTGCGGTTCATGAAGAACTTTGATTTCTTACTTCCACGAATTCCATCTATTATTGCCTTGTTTATCTAAAAGTGCTCTTTCCTTTAACCTAGCAAACAAGTCATATGTGTTAACCGTGAAACAAAATATATTATATACTTTATATGCATTTATGTTGCAATTACTACATTTTCGTTGACATATTTACAGCAAACAATGGGCTGTTACTTTAATTCAGCGCTTGCAGCTCAGCAAAAATGGACTCTGCGCGGAAACAATCTCTGCACTGTTGCAGACGCACCGTTCCTGGAACGCAAACGCACTGCAACTTTGTGCAGTGTGAATGCTTTAATCCGTCAACGTGAGCGCAGAAAAGATATGTACCGCATACGCACTGTAAACTGAGTATGTGTGAACCTGCCGTTATATGTTTTGCACTGCGAGTGTGCATGAGTGCACAGTCTCTAGGGAAGCGCTGAATTGTTTAAACACTGCCAAGAATGAAAAATAAATGCAATTTATAAACTTCAGTGATGATGCAATACTGCCTCGACTGTGCAAAGCCCCTTTCACACTGCCATTCCGGCAAATACACAGGTAAAGTGTTCCTGCAATTGTTCCCAGGTCACTAGATTTTGCACTTTCACACTGCCAGTGATGACCCAGTATATGTGCGTGCTTTCACACACAACCCTTGAAGATCCCGTAACGACACGTGACATCAGCGCAGTGATGTGTAATGTACGAGTCCAAAACACTAGGCACGTTATGCTTTCACTGAAGCAAGCAAACGATCTCTGCGTCAGCGCGGAAAGTGAGGAAATAACTGATCTCTGCTTCTTTACAGTTTGCACATATGTTTTTGTCGCGAACGTTGATCTTGCCTTCAAAACAGCCAGTAAAAGAGTCGCGCGATAACGCGCGTCATCACTTTGACACGGAATTAGATCTTGCTTTTGTTCACACAGCGGCTCGTCCCGGGTCGAACCCCGCAATGTTACTAGGTCCCCTACCCGGGTTCAATGCGGTAATCAATTCCGGGACGTGGTTGCTTTCACACAGAAGGCGACCCGGCAATGTTCCGGAAATATTGCTGGTCTGACGTGCAGTGTGAAAGGGGCTCAGGTGACAATTCCTGTGTCAACTGTGCAGTGTGCAGCTGCTTCTAGACAGATGCGAGGTGATTTGAAGTCATTTGGGCATTTTGAGAGAGAAATAGAGCATGTGCAGTGATCCACTCGGTTTGTGAAATTATGTCTCACAGAAAGTTTCATATAAGGAACTCCCGCACACTATCTTAACTTGAAAAATGAATTTTGATTAGCACAACGTTTCGATCACACGACCTTCATCAGGAGTGTGACCGAAACGTTGTGCTATTAAAAATTTATTTTGCAAGTTAAGAGTGTGCGAGAGTTCCTTCTATGTTGACACGACCTACCAGGTCTTATTTTCCTACGCAACTATTACTTACAGGGTGCAATGGAGTTCGTTCACTAATTCACAGAAAGTTTTCAAAATACTTAAAGGTATTTTAATGAAGAAATGTGAATTGTACCTCACCTTCAGCATTATTATTATTATTTTACCTGTGCCGGACAGAGACAGAAGGTGCTGCTCCATGTCGTGCCAACCTCTCACGGCAGGCACATCATCAGCTTGAGGTCGTTGTTTTTTTTTTTTTTGTTTTTTTTTTGTTTGTTTTTTTTATAGATCTGCCGGAACTCATTCCGCATATGACAGATATTGGAACAGAGAGAAAGGTGTTTATTGCGTTTGAAACTTGTATATTTTTCTTATGAAAAAGCATGGATTCACTACAGGAGGCCTTTATTCATCCCCTGGAGCCATGTGAGGCACGTTTTTTTAATGGATGCATGCACTTTATTTGACGAGTTGTGGACAACTGAACAGAAACCCCCCTCCGACTGCAATAAAACTGGAATAGCCAGGACAATTTTTAACATAACTTTGATATGACTCATCTGAAAGAAGAAAGTCATAGACACCTAGGAAGCTTCAAGGGTGAGTAAAACACAGACAAATTTAATTTTTTGGGTGAACTAACCCTTAAGAATTGATTTGCATTTCTCATACAACTGTGTTGCCAATTCAGTGTCTGTGAAATGTGAAGTGATCACATCTTCTTGGGCAGCATTTGTTTGCTTTCTGTTGATTAAGAATGAGGTGTCATTTTCTCGTTCTTTCTCAGTATGTCCTTTCCATCATGACACAGTGATTTACTGATCTACCGTCTCATGTTCCCTCTCTCGCTGAGTCACGGCATGTATTTAAAGAGTGGAGTGGTATAACTGGATTCGCTTACACCTCGTGAAGAGATTTGCTGCAGTCATATTACAAGCTGTGCTTACTCTTATTAGCATGTAGCAAAAACCAAAAAGACCAAACTAGGACCGAGTTGAGAGGCCGGCAGGTCCTATTTTAGATCTGTAGCCTGTAATGTACACATTTAAGCTGCCAGATCTCTTAAAATACTCCTGTTCAGTGGCCAGAGATCATCTTGATCAGCTCACCCGCTGTATCTGGTCAGTACGGTACCATTATAATCCAATAAAGACTCAGTGAAGTGCATACATCGTTTCTCCCCTCGTTTTTCTTTCTTTAAAGTCTTTTGTTCATTCTGTCTCTTTAAACAATTACATTTTCATTCTTGGCCCACTTCCTGAAGCACACCGGCGATGCCAAGGAGAGCATGAGAGAGGAATGAAGCAAGGAATGAAGGAATGTGGCAAGAAAAGCGAAGTTTATAAATGGTTATTGTGTGTCACCACTAAATAAGAACGCTTAAGCAATCAAGGACTTTGAGATTCCTTGACTTGTCAAATCCCAGGTCCCAACTCAAAAGGCCTTTTGCCAGTGTGGCTTAACGCACGTTTACCGTAAACAGGCTGGAATCCTGGCGTCTGTGTGAACAATGCACTGACTTGTCTGCCAAAACCATAACCCTGTGTTTATGACCAATACCACTTCAGAAGCGAGGCTTGGGATTGTGTAATAGCACGACTGTCTTAACAGTGGAGTAATTATGGAATAACTTGGAAAAAATTTGCCTTTTAAACTCTGTGGCCTCTGAAGGATGGCTTACTGTTAGGGCTGGGCGATATCATGTGCATCTAGTCAGTAAATCTGGATCTGTGATTACCGCTAAATCGCCATCACCTGCTTTTAAATTGAGCGCCATTTAATAGACAGAGCCGTAGATCACTGACAAGCTACACAATATCGTTCATTATCAAAGGCGATTCATCAGTGTTTTGCTTTGTCCAGTCAATGTGGGAGTTATTACGCGAGGGAGGTTTTTATCCAATAAATGTTTTTTTTTCCCCTGTGACTGTGTGTCTATGAAGTACTTCCAGGTCTTGACCAAATTACAGTTGCATATCACTTTGCCATTTTATTTGTTATTTTGAAGAGCCTTACAGACTTCCGGAGCGAAAGAATCAAGAAAAACAGACACTGACAAAGAAAATAAACTAGTATTTATCTGCTTTGTCCCCAGACTTAAACCCCGTTGAAAACTTTAATCTTGCCTTTCTGTTTTTGCTGCTGGTCAGAGGTTTGAATCTTGCTGTGTAGTAGGGGTGCTCCGATCAAGATCGGCCGATCGTTAATGCGCATCTCGTCAGTAAAGCCGGTTTTTCTTCTCTATTAACAATGGCTCTGTGTAGTAACAGCTGCTCTATGTGAAATCACGCACCTTATGGAATTAACCGCTGATTAGAGAACCGGCTTTACTGACAAGATGCGCATAACGATCGGCCGATCGTGATCGGAGCACCCCTACTGTGTAGCTGTGGAAATCCCTGCAGACAGTAGATTGTCAGACCATCATTCCAGTTTGTTGATGATTTTACAGACAGCTCCCTCGCCTTAATCCTGGTTTGTGTGTGTCGTTATCAAATGAAAACTCAGAATACAGAAGCAATGGCTATAACTGATACAGCAGAAATCAGAAGCAACAGCAGGCAAGTGTATGAGTAAGACTATTATACACTCTAAACTCAAGTCTGACTGTCTCCCTCAATCCGAAGGGGGCACAGGGATGTCCGTGGGGGGGCGCCAGGCCTGAGACAGACACCGGTAATAACACGCCCAGTAACCTGTCTCTATATAGAAATGGCCCAGTCCTCTGTTTACTAGTTGTAAAATGACTCTTTTTTTAACACAGTGACTTGGGCTGTTTCTAACAAGTTGCATAGGAAAATATTGACAGCTATCATGAGCTCTATAATATTTTCGGCCATGATAATTTTTTTTTCAATTTTTATTTATAGAATGTAACATGTCATGATGTGGGGTTAGTCTGGAGGGCAGCCTGTGAACAGCCCGCAGCAGAAAACACCCTCTCCAATGGCACAGATGTCCCGGGAATAAAGAGATATTGTCTCGCTAGAGTGACCAACTTTGGGAAGCTCCTTTCATTTGCTTGTGGATGTTTGCGTCTCAAGTGATACAGCATTGTACTTGCAATACTGCTTTATTTTAATACCGCGTAGCATATTTTGCATGTGACTTCGTTGGCCTTTGTCGAAATGGGCCTACTTTTCCCTGCTTCATTTGGCTTGCTCAGCTAAATATGTCTGTAGGCGTGTGTCTATGCACCCAGTGAGTTAACACATACACGCACACACACACACACGCATGCATGCATGTCGTTTTCTCCTTTAACGTAAAAAAACTGCAGTGTTTTGGTGCACCACATTTTTTAGAAACAACGGGGAATTTCACCCTGAAGGAAGGTGATTGAGTTGGTTCATGTCACATGACCTGGTGCGCTTGCGTCATTCTGAAAAGCTGAGATGTTTTTAACTAGATGCGGTGCAGACAGGGCTGGAAACACGAGCGCGTCTCTTCCATTATGAGTGCAAATCCCGCATTTGAAATAACGAACTTGAGCACAAAAAAGACGTGAATATGTGAACAAAATGTCATTTAATTACATTGATTTAATTCAATGTAAACATTGGTCAAAATGTTTACTTTCGGTTAAACGGCCAATATGATCATCCCTAACTGGCATTTAAACATAATATAGCATACAAAATTAATACATTTTAAGCCACACAAAGTCAACATGTTGGTATGTGATGAGTGGGGTGAGACTGGTGGGTCGAGCAGGTGTCGCTCATCTCCAATCACTCCACCGGCCTCACTTCGTTCCCATGGCTCTCGGCCCCGCCCCACTCGTCACATGGTATTTCTTGCTCGGAATCTGCCATAAAATAAAAGTTTATTGAACTTTGAAAAGGTGTATCTGCGTTATTATGCCATTATCATTATATTCGTTGAAACTGGTCTTAGAACGACAATATTATCGTTTATGGCGATAATTTCTTGGACAATTTATCGTCCAGCAAATTCTTTTATCGTGACATGAAGTTCAAAGACTTCATCCTAGTGATAAAGGGAGAGGCATCTGTATCTGGTGGCTGTCCAACAGTGGGTCACAGAGGTCTGGCAGACTGGAAAAATCATGACACTCTCGTCTTGTGCCGAAGGGGCATCACTGAAGGATGTACCATCTGTTCCAGCCAATAGAAGAGGAGCTCAATTGCTTAAGGGCTAATTTTGTTGTTTGCAGCTCAGCATGATAGTGACCAAGACCAAAGTGAAGAGCTACACTGTCCCAACACCCCTTAGGCCGAGAGGGCACCTGTTGTGCTGGCAGTCCGTTGAGGTCTAATTTATGAAGCACAGCTGTAGCCTGCAGTGACTTGTGTTGACCTCTCAACTTTGCTGGACGGCTGTGTGATCTGGGGCTGGATTCACAAAAATCTTCTTTAGAAAAATTCCACAAAAGTTCTAAGAATGTTCTTAGAACTTAGAACAAGTGCAATTATTGAAAAATTCTTAAGGTCTCAAATATATTCTTAAGACTCTTGATTTTTTTCATCAGAAGAAAATAACTATAGCCATTATCTGTTATTTATAAAATCTTTAATATGTATTGTCTTTTTGAGCTTTCTGCAAATTACCCTAATAATCAGAAGCTCAACAAACTTTTTTTTTCAATATTAATTTGAAATAACCCAATAAATGAATAAAATAATTCTTACTTTTGGGGATTTAAGACTGGGGCTGTCATAAATTTCAGAAGTTATTTACGATTATTTTTAAGGAGATTCTTAAGGTTAATTTTTGGGAATACAAAATATTTGTCCCTTTTTTTCTAAAGTTCAATTTGGTGATTTGTATGGAAGTTTATATCATTTCCATCAGGCTGAGCTAATTCAACTACGAGATGTGAGCATTTCCTACATATATGCCTATATAAAGATGGTGAACCCTGTTAAGTTTGGAAAAATGTTGAATAAATTGTCCTGAAAGAGTCTGAGCAAAAATCCAAAATTCAACTAGGTTTGATTTCTTCAATGTGAACCCCATAGACATATTGTACTGGACTATTTAATACAAATCCACTGATACAAAGCTAGCAGACATAGGAAAGGTATGGCGACGGAAGCGTGGGTAATTGAGTTTCCTTCCACTCAGCACTGTTTATACAGGGCTTTTTCTTTTTCATTTCTTGAAAAGACGTCTGTGTGGATTTGTGAGCGATGGTGGAACAGTGATGTGATTGTATAGAGGAAGGTTTGAGCGTCCTTTCTCAGCTAAGAAGAATATTACTGACCAGGAGCCAGCACACATCGAGTGTGTTTATATAAACTCTGTTGTCCTTCTGCTCTCTCTCTCTGTTCTCTCGCTAACTCACACACAGAGTCTATTCATACAAGCCCTCACACATACACACACACACAGAAGCTATTTATACGATGTCTCTTACCTACGGCATGTGCACGTTTTTAAAAAAAAACATTATAGCATCAGATATCAGCACCGTTTCAATACCTGAATTTAAATTGATGTAGCAAATCGATGTTAAAATGTAATTCAAATTAAGTGAAAGTAATAAATATAAAGGCTACATTTATCAATAAAAAAAAAATGTATGTGTATTTATATACATAAATTATATAACGTGTAAAAAGTATTATTGATTGACTTAAATTAAATATAGTTTTATAAATATAAAGTGTAGTCATGTGTGTATAATCAAAGTATTATTGGTTTTATTATTTAGCAAATTAAATGTATATACATGATTATTTTACATATAAATATTTGTCATTTTTTTAACAAATATTGGGGATGATTATATTTTATGAAACTTTACTAAATTTTATTTACTCTATTTAAATTCATTAAAAAATCAACACTGCTAACTGTGTCTGTTGCATCAGGGAAAGGAGGGTTTGGAGAGTTAGTGAGAGGGTTTGTGTGTGTGTGTGTGTGTGTGTGTATTAGGTTTCATCAGTGAAAGGCCAGCGGGTCGACTGAAGGACCTATAGCTCAGCTGCAGTGATATGTCAGTGGAGTTCAGTCAGATCAGGTCTTTCCCTCCACAGCGGCGCCAAGCTGCCTTGCCTGGCACACTATAGAACCACTCACTGGAAGAAAGCATGTTTAAATATTTACTACAAAACATATATGGTTATTGTCTCTACAGTGAGACATTGTTAACATTGCAGGGGCCGTATTAATAGTGTTTTTCTTTAGCAGTCTTGAGGAAATGAATTAAGGTCTGGGAAGTATGGGAAACATTTACATCAACACTCACAATGCATTGTCAAGAATCAGACAATTGCAACTTTTACAATAGCTTGTGTTGCGATAGGTTGGTTTTGTTTGTTTGTCCACAGCAGAAACTTTTTAGTTTTAATCTCTAGTTCAGCTTTACTTTAAATGAACGGATATAGAAATTGTGTGACATACGGTTGCTAATATATGACTGATATTGACATCGTTTTGTATGTTTTTACTGTGCACTTTAATGAAATCAGCCATGAAAATGTTTTTCATCAATTATAGAAAAAATATCCACTATATATGAAACCAATATTATAATAATAATAATAAAAGACTAATTGTGGCCGATATGGTCTTCAGTGTGTTCTGCATCTTTGTTGGCTTTTTCACCAAATTTGGTGATTTGAGACTCCAGAGGTCTGTTTATCATGTTTTTATTCACCATTTGCTTGCTGACCTATGTAAAAGGACCTCGCATATGACATTAGACTTGATGGTCTGGTCTGATAAGCTTGAAGAAAAGGAGCTCACCATATCATTGTACTACCAGCTTGCTTTTGCTTTGCTCGGGACCCGGGTGTATAGACGAGCATTGTTTTTAGGATGCCACCGTTCCCACCAAATACCTACAAAAAAGCTGTGGATTTTACCGTGCGGTGTTACTTTTGTCCTGTGTACCACCGTTTAGATGTGTTTTCCTGGGATTGAGGCCCATGGGAATAGCTCTGCCCCATGCTGTAGATCTGATAGCCAAGCCGGTTATTGTTGTATTGTTGCTCTTGGAGATTTGTTTCCATTAACCAGAGGTGCTGCTCAGCTGAGAGAGTTAGCTGAGTACACACAGACAGGAAGATGTCATTCATCTCCATTACAGACAGCAGAGTCAGCTGAGCGCAGAGGGAGAGGGGGTGGAGCTGAGAGGCAGAAGGGGCAGGGCAAATGAAGAGGGCTGATCTTTTTTTCTTTTCTGGGCCTGAGAAGGTTCATTGAGTTCATCAGCACATTGCAAATCTCTCACTCTCAAACCTTCTAGCTCAAAGCAAATATTCTATAGAGCCATGATTTTTCCATCAGGTGTTTTTGCATGTAGGTTTCATGAGGGGAATTATAAATGAGCCAGATTTTCAGTGTTTAGCGAGTTGGGAGTAATCATACACAACTGTGTTGTTACTGGGGGGTCGTTGGTGGTGGGGGTGGGGGGGGTGAGACTAATAAAAAATACAAATGACAAAAGCGCATTTTTTTCACACCTCTTGACGGAGACATACATGGTTTTATTAATTTACAAAAATTACTATTGCAATGATACTTCACATGATTGTTTATACAAAAGGCATGTGTACAAATAACACAATTGAAGGAAAAAGTGCTAAGATGAAATGTTTCAATTATATTTACTTTGTCTAATTATACATTACATCAGTCTTTTACTCTCATCTGAGGACTAACATTCATTTCATGCTCTTGGGTGTCGGAGTATGACTTGCCAAACTGAAAAACTTCCCCATGCTTCCCCAGAAAACCTGGAAATACCAGCGTTCAAGTTTATGCAAGCCTAGCATCGTTTAAATAGTCATAATGATGCTTTGGCCGTTAACATTTGCAATGCAAATCTCCTCATATAAATGTCTACTATTGATTTTCATATCAACCGTTTCTAGTTTACAGGTTCATCAAAGCAGTTTGTGGTTTCCTTTTGTGTCTTCTTGTGTACAGTGTAGAGTTGAATCCGGATCACAACTTGCATACGTAAACATCCGGGTTATTGACCGTCTTTCTGAATGAATCACTGTCATTCACATATCAAGTAGTAGTGAGAACTACAAACAAGATCCATGCTAATGCCAAACACATGTTTTTCTGGCTCACAATTACTTGGAAGGGAAACATTAACTAGAGACTGTCCCTCAAACACACACACACACATATTAATTATGCCTTGTTAAAGAACTGAACTAGCAGAATTCACTCCAGCGCTTGACCGCCTGCCTGATATGGATAGTGAGCTCATTGTTTTCATAATTCTTCCATAACAATGTACTGTGTTCAGATTTTCCTAAAGCAAGAGGACTCCCTGACTCACGTGTGCTCAATGCGGTTGGCATCGCAGATTTCCACTGATTCACTTCTTTTGGCTGGTTAACATTTCCTCTTTTTTTATCTTATTGCTGTTACATCCCATTGTCTGATGTTATGGGGCCAGAAAAAGAACATCTTGCTCTCATGTAAGGAATTGAAACTTGGAATAGAAAGGATTCTGTGTGCCTTACACCTTTCATATGTAAATGCATGCAAAACAGACTATTTATTATATATATATATATATATATATATATATATATGTATATATATGTATATATATATATGTATATGTATATATATATATATATATATATATGTATATATATGTATATATATATATGTATATGTATATATATATATATATATATATATGTATATATATGTATATATATATGTATATATATGTATATATATATATGTATATGTATATATATATATATATATATGTATATATATGTATATATATATGTATATATATATATATATATATATATATATATATATATATATATATATATATATATATATATATATATATATATATATATATATATATAGGGGATTATATAGGGATATATTGTTGAAGAAATGAGTTGAGTAAAGTGAATAAAAGTAGTAATAATTACCATCAGTAAACCTATGGCAATTTGAGTCTGGTTTTGCTCTTTGGGATTGAAGAGTCTTTGAAATTTTAGCCGCTGGTCTGTGCGGATGTTTCAGTGAGCCTTTTCTGTAAAGGTGACATAACACACACACGATTTCTGCCAGTCTCATGTTAATCTTGAGTACCTTTAGAGTAGTATTGCCTCCTTTATATCTCCATATAAACTTTGTTTATTTATAACAAAGCATTGCAGCTTTATGCTTCTGAAACAGTTGAGCTCCTGGAGACATGTAGTGGGTGGAGCTAAAGAGTCGCGAGCACGTTAAGCTTTCCTGTAGCGATCATCTGCAACTGTGACAACGTCATAAATACAACAGTAAACTTTATTGACTTAAATGTTATTAAATTTGTTTATAAAACATTTTTCACCTAAGTGCCAGGAACAAACGAACGAACACACTTGCACAAGTCCTGTGCACCTGTGGCGATGACTTCCATAATCGAATGAAGCATGTTGATAGGTGTGCTCTCGCTCTGGTTGAAGTGTGCGCACACTCTTCCAGGAGAAGGGCCCATATAAGGAATTCTGACCTTTATGACATCATACAGGGCCATACTCAGTTAAAATTTCTGAAACTTTTAGGTCTAACATTGGAGGAGTGTATTTCACACAGAAATACTCCGTCATATGTCCATTAGGGCTGTCACTTTTAGTTCGAAAATCGATTGCACAATCGATCTGACCAACCAAAAATTTTCGAAAATGAAAATGGGGAATCGATTTTAACCAAATATGTACACTATTAATTTTAAAAGAATTAAACAATAAAAAATATATGTAACAAAACTCACAAACAAGCAGAAAAAGGAAATAAAGAATTCCGAAAGTGCAGTATGCCTTGCAAAAGCTAGACAGAAAATACCAGCAATTTAATGCGCCTATAAGACCTCTTATGCTGCATTGCGTTCACACCAAACGCGAACAGAGCGTCTGGCGCGAATGATTTCAATGTTAAGTTAATGTAAAGACGCCTTTACGCGCGTCTGGAGGTCTCGCGGCGCTGTAGACGTGAATTTGCGTCATTCGCGCATCTAGTTAGAGGAGATTCTAAGTTATGAAAAGGACCGTTGCAAACTGACAGCGACCGGCTTTTGTGGTAGAAAATGGGCAGTATTACCACCACCTGGCGCAGCTGTAACGTTACCTGACTGTCCCTGGGACATCAGTGCGGTCAGAGTGCATCTTCTCAACAGCTGGACATATAGTGAATAAAAAACGCTCTGCTCGACATATCAACTTTTTTTCCTGTCCAATAAATTTGTAATGGTGTCGGTTACATTCAATAAAAAAAAGAAATAAAAGTCAATTTAAAGTTTCATTTTTTTTGAACCGTTGTTTGAAATGGATTGAATTATTATTTAAAATAATCTTGGAGATTTTTGAATTGCCTATATCATAAATGCAGCCGGGTTGAAGCCTGCACTGATGTTTTTCTTTTGTTATGGCAGCCGTCCCCTCTGCATATATATTTTTGCTGTTTGTTATTCTGCACGAAACATCATGCCAATAAATAAGAAATGGCTATTGCTGACTTGTGCGTTTCCAGCGGTCTCTTTACGTTCATCCGTTATTTGACACTGAAAGAAACATCCTTTTTTTTTAGACATGTAAAATCGATTTTACAATTAGATTCAATGAAGACTTATGTCTTAAAAATTGAAAATGATTTTTTTCACAAAAGTAACAGCCCTAATGTCCATAACTTGTTTTTTTTTTAAACTTTTTGTCATGTTTTGCATGAGAATCCAGCATTAGACCTAGACGCTTAATACAGTTCCTTTATACATCAAAATCTCTAAACTTTAGGAATTAGACGTGTGCATCTTATTTTAGCACAGTTAATAAAATATAAATATCTCCAAATATCATTCATTAATCTCTGTTCAAATTTACCTTCTTTTTTTTAAGAAATTAATATTTTTATACAGCAAGGATGCATTCAAGTGACTGTAAACATTCATAATATAACATATTTCTATTTTGAAGCAAAAGAGACATTTTCTAAAAAATATATTATATTATATTGTTTAATACCATTAACATGTCACTTTGCTTTTATAATAAATATTTTGCAACCACACTTGTCTGTTGTAATATTGTTGACAAGCAGGAGGAACCTTAGATATATTTAAATATCTGTGCATTTAATTATGTGGACATCCTCTTTTCCTTTACCCTCTTCCCTTCTCCCGTCTAGCCACTGTAGTGATTAAACATGATTCATGAAACCCTAGTTAGTCATTTAAACATCTGAGGGGGAGCTGTGACCCATCGTTTTGTTTGTTCCTCATTTTGAGCTCTTTTGGAGCCATTGGATGAGAAAGTTGTAATGTAGTTAGTAATATGTGATGTGATTGGAGAAACCAGATCTGATTTGTATGTCACTTATAACCCCATGAACCTTGATTCCAGAGAGAATTCTAGATTTGTCCAGATTTGTTTTCCAGAGTTGAACTGGAAAACTAAACTGTTGCATAGGTCTGTCAGCTAATAGGCAAATGTGTGCAGGGTCTCAATGTTCCTATCCACATCAGGGGATTTTGGCTTTTATCTGGTTCCTCTTTTATGGTTTCAGCTCCTTTAAACGATGTGGGACTCTTAGCTTTTAATGTATGTCACACAACCTCAGAGGAGACGTCACAGGTTAACACCTAAACAGAACACAAGCTTGCTTATCCAATGGAACGAGAGTGAAAGTTTCTTCTGAGGCTCATGGTTTATAACCGATTTGAAATTGTCTTTGTGTGGAGTGTGTCATTTTACTTTTCAGTTAAACTACCTTCTCCTATGCCTCCTAACTAAAAGGGTCTCATTCATTAACCATGCATACACACATTTTGTAAACAAACTTTTCCTGAACAAATCATGATTCACTTTGAACAACTCGTTCTAAAAATATATAAATGGAGATGGGTGGGTGTCAGTCCCCAAAATCATTAATATTAAGATGAAATTAAGAACAAATTCATGTGAATACATACGTTTTGTAAATTTGGCCGCAATAAGAATTATTCACATAATCATTATTGAATGAGGCCCACTGACTTCTGAAAAGTGTAAACATGGTCATGGTTTAAACGCTTTGCTCATTATTAGATCAGTCCGTTTGTGGCTTAACAAATGATGTTATTTTGTTTTTGGGGAAACCTGTTTGGAAATAATCATTATTATTTTTTACAATTCATTTGATGGTCCTAATGGTCAAAAAATACTCATTAACGTAAATGACTTTAAACCAACTGCTACATTGAATCTACTGAGACTCCAAATCTTAAAATATAATACTAAAATAAAGAATACAATATTTATTTATTTTTTTTTTTTTTTTTTTTTTTTAAAGCTACTTTAGCAACTTTAGTAAACAAAATGTATGCAAACCCATGATATGCAGGAGTAGACCTTGGACAAGATGTGCTGTTAATAGGTTACAAGCAGCTGATAAAGTGCATACTCTCTTCCCAGTGCGATATTATATGGATGCATTAGTTACATTTGAGTGAACTGTTTGCTATAGCTTGCCATCAATTTGTCCTAAAGCCCTTCTCTGGTTTCATGTGTTTGTCAGTCATGCTCTTGTTGTGTTTTTTTCACTTGACTGACCGTATTGAGGTTTGTGCTGACGATAGCTGTGTATTACTCACTCCTTCCTGAAAATGTGTGGGGACCCTCCCCTACAGAGGCCCATGGCCAAGAATGTAATACACACTTCTGCAGCATTTGAATACAGCACAGTAATTTCCAACCACACGTGCATTTCTCTCTCCACAGGGAGCAAGACACCTGATCTAAGCTGTCTCAGCGGAGAGAGAAAACAAGACAAAAATAGATTGAAATAAAACCCCCAGACAATCATTCCTTCACTTTTTTCCCCCCATTTCTATCATCAACCCACCTATTCTTTTTTTTTCACATTAGGTATAAAACACTAAGACTCTGACTTCACCTTTATTCATGCTTTTCTTGTAGTTTGCATATTTAACATGGTTATGAAAGTGTGATTATTCATTCACTGAATCTTACTCATATTGTTTAATAGTACGTAATAGGTTTCTGTATCTTGGTGCAGAGTAAAAGTCAAACCTCAGATAGAACGGAAATGAATCTACCATGAGTTGAGCGTTGCTGTTAAGAGTTTTGTTTTTGATCAGATGACTCTGATTTTAACTCTGTGGTAATCCGCTGCTTTGCCGGGCTCCATTTGGAAGCTGACTGTGATTCCAGCTGACGGACATGGGACGTCACATGAGCGCTGTGTGCTAACGTGTGTGTTCTCGGGTACGTCATTGCTGGAAGCCAGCTATAGATTCTCACACAGTCCCAAAATGGAATTATGGAAGCAGAGCACTCTGCTAGATCAGTCGTCGCTGGATGTGACATGGCAGGTGTTCCTCCCAACATGGTGTCCAACATGGGAAAAAATACCAAACGTGAAAGTGCTGTGCAATGATCAGGTCACCAGGCTTTGGATTGTGACAGGCTCCATCTGGCCCTGGACATGTCCTTATATAGCTCATGATGACCGTGTTAAATGTTTTTTAATAATAATAATAAAGCATGAATATAACTATTTATAATAATAATATATTAATGACAATATAGCTATTCTTATTCTATGATGTTAAACGTATTTAAAAATGTATTCTTTTTATTATTACTGGTGCTTGTATGATCTCATTTGGATTATGACTGCTTATTAAAGATACTTAATAAATATAAATAAATATATCTAGTATTAATAGTACATTACTCCTGTTAAATGGGTTACAGATATGATGAAATGGTTAGCCTCAGTTGCCTTCACTAGTGTGATTGTTTTATCAATGAGCAGACAGTGTGTTTTATTAACCAGAGGAATGTTATAATGCTTGATTACGAGTTTAATCTGACAGGGTGTAAAAGTGTTACAGAGAAACTTAAGGGTGTGCCTGAGACCAGTCCAGGTGAGCTCGGTCTCATGTGTCACTGTGTTCAGCTTTGACTTTCATTTGAAAAAATAGACAGCAAAAGTGTATTGTTCATTTCACTGTGTCTTCCATATAATGGTCTGGAGGGATTTACCTGGTAAAATCCCAGTGAAATAATAATTTTTGCTTCGTGGTTTTTGACCTGTGTGAACAAACACCGTTTTTAAACATGAGGTCATTGTTACACGAAACCAAAGTGATGGTTAGTCAAAGCAAATAAGGCGTCTGTTTACAATACATGGAGTGTATTTGCTGCCGATCTTTCCATAGGAAAGTGTGTGTGTGTGTGTGTGTGTGTGTGTGTGTAAAATGGCACCGTTTTTTATATTTGAAAGTACACTCTTAACCTCTGTCAGTGAAACATAATATAATAATCAAGTATTATTGAATGACAGAACTTTAGTATTTAGAATTAAAACTTGATAACCATGTATGCATATTAGTAATTTTAACTGAATTTAGGACTGGTGGTGGTGTGTTTTTTTGTTTTTTGGTGATTGTTTCTTAAAAACATTTGGGAAAAACTAACAGAAATTCAGGTAAGATAATGATATGAATTCTGCTAATAAGAACAATATGAAATGCACTAAGGATTAACGACCTGCTAGATTTATGAATATTAATCAGGTTGTGTGCATTCACTCAAACTGGTTGCTGAAATCAAAACAGGGATGATGATAGGTGAGCGCCTATGAGATTGATGTTTGTGCCCACTACTGGAAAACCCAGCAGTTCTTACAAGCTGAAAAGATCCAAAGGAAACTACAACAAATAATATTGTTTACATGTAGTGCGTCAATTCTCTTTCTCTCTCTCTCTCTCTCTCTCTCTCTCTCTCTCTCTCTCTCTCTCTCTCTCTTTCTCTCTCTCTCCCGCTCTCTCGCGCTCTGCATGTGTGGGAGAAAGTGATGGTGATTTGTGCGCTTTCACACTAGAGTTTACAAATACAGGTGTGCTGAGCGTCCACTGAGATGAACTGAAAAACAGCAAAGATTGCCTGATGGAGAGTGAAACTCTGAAGTACACAATCATAGACAGAGAGTGTTCGCGAGTGAAAATATATCTTTGCTAAAACTTCTACTTAGACTCTAACTCACACACTGGCGAGTAAAATCTGAGAATTTATCAGCCATTGGCTAATATTAGACATAATTTAGTCGCCAGAAGGAAGATTTAGACTCAATGGCACACAAAGCCACTGTGATCAGCTGGGGTCATTTTGATGAACTCAGCATGAAAAAGAGCTTCCCTGGAGCAATTCAGTACTTGGTAGTGCAACACAGGCCATGTCCACACTAATATGTTTTCATTTGAAAACGCATCTTTTTCTCTCCATTTTGGCCTTCCGTCCACATTGAGAAGGAGTTTCCAACTCAGTTGGAAAACTGAGCTTTTTGAAAATGGAACGGAAGCTTTTGAAAACGATGATGCAAATTTAGTCATGTGACGCATATTATACCAATATATATCCGTGTTTATACTGGTTTTGTGCATGTTATGTGCTATGGACTTTCAAGCTATTGCTATAGATGTGTTACTTTGTACACTCAAAATATCACAGTCCTGCAAATATGAAGGCAAATTTACACGTGAGGGCAGTTTGTGCTACCTGGACGGTCAGGAATGGTGACTTATTTTTGTAAATGAAATAATCCCGTCAGAAAAACTGCATGAAAACTTCTCATGTCTCTTCCATGTGTATCATCTGCAAGGAGCTTTTTTGAGGCTTTAAGCATGTGCAGAAAACAAATGTAACATTTTTATTACCTTTCAGCGTCGATAAGACCTTTTTGGAAAATGCTAGTGTGGACGGGGAGTGTTTTAAAATGTTTCAGGATTAATGTAGACGCAGCTTGAAGCAAAAAAAATCAATTACGGGTCGCAGGCACTGTCAAAAGATCTCTGGGATAAAGTTGTGCACAGGCACATTTAAAAAGCTTTATCAATTCCTAGAAGCACAGTGAAGTCCATTATTAAGAAGTGAAGATATTTGTACATTACAGACCCTCCCTTGATTGGGATGTCACTCCAAACCAAATGAAAGTGCCAGGAGGAAACTGGTTAGAGAGCCGACCAAGATCAAGAAGCCTACAGCAACTCTGAAGCAGTTGTAGGAACAAATGACAAAGAGTGGTCATTGTGTGACAACAATATAACAAATGAATGAGGCACATTTTTCTTCTCAACAGCATGCCGCTTGCCCTCATGAGACAGAGGAATCAAATGTCCCAGAGAGGCTGTCCAAGCCCTGTTGCTTTGAGGGGCCTCTGAGCTTTTTCCTCTGGCTGTTCGTTCAGCTGCGGCAGTAAAACCTCAGCCATCAGCAGCTGATAGTGATCTTAGTTTGCAGTGCGGCATCTGCATAATCAGTATGCATGTCTGAGTTCTCAGGGTGAACAAGTTCTCTTATTCATACGTGGACTTTCTCTGGTTTTACCTCAGCCACATAGACTTGGTCTGGCTTGGCACACCTCCACAGCTACCCTGGCCATCTTGGAGCTGGTTTGGATTCGGTGTGTGTGTACAGGCGTCCTGAAGAATGCCATATCTGCAGTAATTGTTCATGCTTGAATGAAATTTAGTTTGGGTTCACTAGGGGTTCTTATTTATTTATTTTTATGTTAGAGGCTGAAATGGGCTTGTAGAGCTCACATTTGCCTTTATTTTGTTATTTTTTTTATTTTATTTTTTTTAACGTGGTAATACAAATCTCTTTATGTGTTTCCTGTCTATTGATCACATAGGGTTTGTGCAAGGTCATTTGTTCCTAAATTTACTGACTAAAAATCAATGCATATTATGCACACCAGACATCAATTCAGAGTTTTTTTATTTTATTTTTTTATGTATTTAAAAGCGCTCTCTTATGGTGACCAAGGCTGTATGTATTTTATTATCAAAAAACAGTAATATTGTGAAATGTTTTTAAATGTAATTAAATGTTTTATATTTAAACATTTAACATCTTAAAATGTAATTTATTCCCATGATGACAACTCTTTTTTTCAAGATTCTTTGATAAAAAATGTGTGTGTGTGTGTGTGTGTGTGGTATTTAAATACATGTATGTATTTTTTATATATATATTTGTCTCTTTTGTCCATGTGATAAAGTTCTGTAATTGTGAGTGAACCTGCTGTAACGCAAGACAAATTTCAGACCTTGTTCGACAATAAAGTTCTTATCATCATATATATGTTTGTGTGTGTGTGTGTGTGTGTATAAAACAGTATATGAGTAACAAATTTTCTTTTTTTGCGATCAAAGTAAATGCATCTGAGCTCTTACGTTCTATTAGACTTATCGTCTTGGTCAATTTGTTTCCTTATTTACATTGGGAATATGTTAAGTAGTTGAGTCAAGTATACCGAGTTGCTGGGTTTTTCGTTTTGTTCGAGTTTAGCTTCATCATTAACACATCTTTATAAAAATCTGAATGTTGCACACAATAGTTCTCCTGAATCATCTGATAACTTTACCTACATTTACAGAATCTTAACAGTAGGCCTTTTGATTCAGCTGGGTCATTTGGCTATTAACGTGTTTAATTTGGCTCATTGCTCAACAATGTTTTGGTAAACTATTTTAAATTGGCTGTGATGTTTACGAGATCACAGAATTGGTCATGGCTTGCCTTTTCAAAAACACCTGCACAACAACTTTTATTTACAAAAATCCTCAGCAACATGGCCAACAGTCTTGACAGGAAAAGCCGTTTAAATTACCGTCTCTTTTTTATGCTCAACATGAAAAAGGAGGAGGGATTCACAGTTCTGAGCATCACATGGTAATTACCTTCTAAACAAGCTAACAAATGGAGCAATTACAATATTTCAGTCCCATAGGGAGGCATTTTACATTGGTAATCAAAAGGACAGCAGTCTGGTAAACACACGCTGGGAATCGTTTTTAAATATTCAGATCTGGTCCCCTCTCCCAATCCCCAATTGCCCCCCTGAGCCAGATGAAACAGCTGACCTATTTTGTCAATGACCCCCTACTAGAAAATAACATGA